>NW_024542615.1:0-3167 GCF_016758785.1 Suillus bovinus | reverse complement strand
CTCAGTCGCGAATTGACCATTGAATGACAGAGACGTCACACCGCGGTTAGCGGCTACTTCGACAGTAAAGGAACCTCCGGCGGGTCTGGGACATAATGAGATCTACACGATTAGAACACAAAGGCAAAACACACAGTTCAAGGAAATCTCCTGGCGCGGAGGAAACTCATCACACTAGATGATATAAGCAAAATTCTTGGACCCAAAAAATATAAACTCACCCCGTTGAAATGATGAAACCAGTAATCATTCTTCTGCAACATCCACAAGGGGCTGACAGGGTCGTCGTTGTTATAATTGACCTGGCCTGCCACAGTTCCCTGTAGAGAGAGTGCTACTGTCAGAGTTGAATCATGCGACATGAAGCGTTTGACTGACATTAAAGCAATACATGGCCTTGTGATACGCGGCCATATGCGCGTTAGTTAGTAGAGCGAGAGACGATAGTACAAGCGATTTTAGAGTCATTGCGTTGGTACCGAAAAGGATTGACAGGAAAGAGAGTGGTGTACGTGGAGGCCAAATTCGCGTGCAACGCGAGAGAAAGGAAAGACGACAACGGTATGAGAGAGAAAGATGAAAATAGTGAGCGTCTCAAATCCTGAAATACTCGGGCAGGTTTGGACCGTCCATTCACTAAACTGCTTTTGTTCTTATACAAACTGTAATACCAATGAGGCTAAAGCGGGACCACTATCCATGTTTGGACATCTACAAAAGGCCAGAATCAGGGATCATTCCCTTGGAGACCCTCGGCCAAATCTTCAACGTTCTGCTTGTACCATATGCTACCTATCCTCATCTCCGTCTGTGGCATGAAAAGACCATGCGCCCTCAGCATTCAAAATAATCATGAATCATTGCAGTTTGGAAGCTCAGAGTTCTCGATCGAACTCAACGTTCAAATTGACATTGGCAAGACATGGGATCAATGGCCGTTTTAGTTCCACCATTGGGCCCTTTCCACGCATGAGTAGATGATTTGTCCGTGCATATAGGAATATAGCAAAGTCGCCTGCCGCAAAGTTTGGATGATAGGTTCGCTGGATGAGCACTGAGATACACTTCTATCATTTGCTGAGTATGGTTCTTTCCCTACGAATTTAAGCTGATCGACAAGGTGGAATATGGTACCTCGCGTCTGGATTGATGCAGCCGCGGTGAGTCGCCTTGCAACTGTCATTCAATTATCTCATCTGACCCTTGTTTCCTTGTCTACGTAGAGAAATCAAACAACCAGAAGATGAGGCCTATTCTATTTCCGATAACACAAACATGTCGATCGATTGGCTAGACTACTAGCCAGATTTTGTGGCACCCGGCTATCATCGCTGCATAAGGTTTGAAAATTTTACAGTTACCTATTGCGTTGGCTTCGACCATATGGTCCATATCTTCCCCTCAGTTTCTCATTTCTGGTTCTCCAACTACAAGAAGGACATAACATAATGCGGACTCGTGTTGAACGCCTTGCAGACCATCACCTTTGGTCTTAAAGTGAAAAGGCGCCGTAAACACAATCGGGGGTGTTGACGGAGATCACTTCGTGCCTCGCACAACTCTAATATTTCTGCATCCAGCATCACAACACGATGTCCAAGAGCATTCACTGAACGGAATTCACAGTGTATTAAGTCTACATAGAAACTGTCAGAGTGTTTGAGTGGGCCTCAGGGTGAGCCCTCGTTACGAATTTGCTTCGGTACTCAAGTTCGCATGTTAGAAACATGTGCGCGGTGCGTTCCGTACTATTACCCGTCCATATTGGTTTGGGGTGAAAATATGCTTTGCGGTACATACATGGTCGCAAGGGGCCAAGGGCTGTCAGTGGAGATTGCCATATTTGGTACTTGGATGTCAAAATGACATCATTGCATGACGATCATGCTGGCGCGACTAAAGCGTTGGACACTTTATGTAACACACATCTTGTTCACGAACTCTTTGCACCTATCTTATGAAAATGGCAGCCGCTACACAACACTTTGTCGGAGACACGCCAGTTGACTCTTTCCCATCTGAAGTCACACAGAAGATTCCGGATGATGAACTCACGAAGAAAGAAGTAGAGCGGACGTCCAAGGGTGATCAGAAGGAGCCTGGGGCTGGCAAGCGAGCTGGAGCTGCTTCGCGAAACCCAGATGGTGAGAGGAAATTCATGCTAGCTACGCGGCACGCTAAATGCATGTGGTATGCAGACTATGACACGCGTGGTCGAGGAGGACAAGGCAATACACAACCAGTGGCAGGTGCGATACATCTTTTACTATCTCAAGTCAATCATCGATTCAGTTTTACAGACCCTGTTATCTGAACTTTGTGCACGCTAGGGAATCTTTTTTTTTACAATATATTATGAGGCAGCGGACACTCAGCTGTTATTCGCAGGTTGTGAGAGCGTCGTCACCATTATTGTATACTTACACATCATATAATTTTCAAAATTAGGATCCGACCAAGTTCAATACATGAGAACCCTTGTATACGTGTGACAAGCAGTACATGATCCATTCAATTGACCGTCGTCGCTCCCAAGTCATATCGCAACAGCGATCGCACGAGGAAACATGCAGAGAACAACATGTGAATAATTCATGACCTATCCCCTGTCTTTCTCAAGAGTCATCAAATCGAGCAGAGCCGAAGTTGTCGTACCGCATCCTGCAACCCATCTTCAAGCAAGACTTCAGTGCTCAGCAAGGACCGAATATTGAGACATTTCGGAGGACCTTTAACAATCATCGATCAGCCGCCAGAGCACTTTTCCAAATACAAATATAGAAAGACTTCAGGTCGCATTAAAAGCGACCAACTGTAAGGATTCATATCCTTTACGCCCCGACTATAACTTTACAATGAGACACACGGACACATGTCCCGTCAGCCACGTGACGTACTGATGCGAAGAAGCACCACGCTTCCCATCCGAGTCACGCGGATACAATCTTTTCTTCTTACCTTCATTATCTCACTACTTGACGACATTCAGCACGACCATTCAGTTGTCGCCACACGATACCCTTGCCATTACCAACATTCTGACACCTTTCTTTCGTCACCATCCCTCGTTCTACTTCGCCGTACCAAGAACAGTCAAACTTCTCGTCATTTCTGTGCTAACCGCACTGTCTAAAACCACCACTCATACTATACTTTCGTACTCTCCT
>NW_024542614.1:0-3187 GCF_016758785.1 Suillus bovinus | reverse complement strand
AAGAACCTCCAGAATTAATAAGCGAAGTCCAACAGTAAATAAGGAAGATGATGAAGACAACACACAAATATTAGGTGAAGTACCGGACCTTGGAGACTCAGCGCTACCTGATGATATCTTTCTAGACTAACATCATGAGGACCGTTCTATCCAACCTCGAGTAATGCAATCACCAATGCTGTTTGTTTTGGAGCACATCTCAACCAAGAACAACTACAGAAGGCACAAGCACTAGTTTAGAGTTCACGGACGTATTTGCACTATCAATCCAGGAGTGAAACCAGTGGACTTTACTAAATTCCGTCTACAGATACCTCAGGATGCGATATTTTCAAGGAAAGTGCACCAAAGACCACTAACACAGCCTCAATGCAAGTATCTATTCCCAGTTCTAGATGACATGAGACGGGCAGGAATCACATGTTTCATTCCGGTGGACAAAGTCAAAGCGGTAGCTTCAACAGTCTTAGTGCAGAAGACTCACTCAGGAACCAGCTTATCGCTTGACGACATTCAACAGATTGTTAACCAACAGTGTGTCGCACTCGGTGAGCCTTTGGACCACACTGTTGACATGGAATCAACACCGGTTATCACTCCGAAGCAGGTATACCCATCTAAGGTCAAATGGAGAACTATGCTAGAACTCAGGGACGTGAATAAGGTATCAAACGTAGCAGTGACGCCTCAAGGAGACATAGCCGCGAAACAACAATGTTTAGTGGGACACGAATTTATTTGTCTTGGACTTCACAGCAGGTTTCTATGCAATTCCTGTGGAGGAAGAGAGTCAACCCTATTTGTGTTTCTACACCAAAGGACAAGGATACGAAGCCTATCAGTGAATGCCAATGGGGGTACAAGGTGCGCCATCATGTTTCAGTGATCTCACAGCTCAAGCATTACACAACATAATGTTACAATTACTCCTGGAGTTATATGTCGACGATGGGGCTATGGCAGGTAACGACTTCAACGAACTACTATCAAGGTTATGGCTCTTTTTTCTTACAGTGTCGAGAACGGAGACTGTCAATTTCACCAATGAAGACCCAGCTCTTCATGAGAGAGGTTGTCTTTGGTGGATCATGCATAGGATATGATGGTATAGACCAGATCTAGCAAAAATTGCAGCTGTAGCAGAATGGCCGGTTCCTACTAACCTGTTAGAACTGATGCATTTTCTAGGCCTTACAGGATATTCTCGATCGCTCATAAAGGACTATGCACGTATAGTACTTCCATTAACGGACCTTCTATGAAACCTAGATCTACCTCCACTCAGCGTGAAAGGAGGAAAATGGAAGTATAGGCAATACTTACGCAAATACAAGCTGGACATATATTGGGAGCAATGCCACACGAAAACATTCATAAGACTCAAGCAGATATTAGTTTCAGAACTGATCCTACGTGCACCTAACTTCGACGGGACACCCGTTCATCATCATTAGCAACAGATGCAAGGACGGCTTTGGGGCTGTACTAGCACAACGGTTCACAACACAACAACCATCGGGCAATACTGTCATGAATATCTACCCGATTGGATTCATGTCAAAGCATACTTCTCTATCGGAAGAACACTACAAACCATATCTACTTGAGTTCGCAGCATTAAAGTTCGCATTTGATCAGTTCGGATCAACAGTGTGGGGCTTCCCTGTAGAAGTGGAAACAGACTGTACAGCATTGCGGGACACACTACTCAGCGACAAACTGTCAATAGTGCATGCACATTGGCGCAATGGGATATTAGCATACCAAATAACTGCAGTCCGGCATCATCCAGGTATCACCAATGCAGCCGCAGATGCATTAAATCATCATATGTCTGGATGACCATGCACGGATGGAGATGAAATCGCTTGGTCAGTTAGCGAAGATTGGGAAACAACACACGGCTTAGTAAATGACCTCTTTCTAGTGCAACCCTGATTCAGCGATTTTAGAACTACAAGAATGATTTAAGCAAGAACCTCTCTTCCTAGAAGTCATAGATGCACTCCTTGACCTTGACAGCAGCAAACCGGACTGTGAGCGATGCAGAGCACGTTACCGTACTCTGGGATACATGATTGAAGAAGGGAAATTGTGGCGCATAGTGGACGGCAAGTCAACGCGAGCACGAGCACAGCTAGAATGTGTCTCCCAAATGGAAGCAGTAGAATTGGCGCGTCAAGTACATGCAAGCAATGGACACTGGGGACAAGACCTTACCAAACTGCAGTTGATGGACCGCATCATCAGCCCACATCTGGACAAATCCATCACTGCAGCGTTACTGAACTGCCCCCAGTGCAAGAACTTTGGTCCCACTCAGTTACATGCTCTCATGTACCCCATCACTGAATGCCATCCCTTCGAACTCCTAGTAGCCAACTACCTAGCTCTTCCGAAAGGGAAAAACGGGTATCATAATGTCCTACTAGTCCTCGACACATACTCACAATATGTATGGGGGTTCAAATTGAGAAGACATGGAAATGCGCAGACAACAGTCGACGGACTCGAAACTATCTCAAATACCTTCCGAGCACCAGACATGTTCATGACAGATGGCGGATCTCATTTTGACAATGGGGACGTGCAGACATGGTGCGAAGCTCATGGAACCAAACACCATGTAGTAGCAGCATATGCACCATGGGTGAATGGTTTGGTGGAAAACGCTAATGGGAAATTGTTAGGACATTTGAAGAGGTTATGCAGCCCAAGTCTAGGGGAAGATGAATATGAGAATGTGGAAGCAGAGAGTCTAGCTCAAACATGGCCAGATCACTTTGACAACGCCATTCGTCAATTGAACGAGCGCATCATCCCAGCCTTCAAGTTTTCACCTAAAGAACTTATGCTAGGCCTTGTCGTCAACACCATTCCTACACCGATAGACAATGCAGTGAGAGAGCCAAGCAAAACAGGAGTTGACATACACATGGTCTATGTGGATCAACAACGCCTCGATGGAGCAGATCATATGGTTGCTCATACAGCACGGCAAAAGGCTACGTTCGAGAAGAAAGTTCTCAAGTCACATACAGGTGAAGTAATATTCGAAGAAGGACAGTTAGTTCAAGTCTACGCTAATGCATTAGACTTCACCATGGCATCAGCACGCAAACTACAGCCGCGATGGTCAGCTCCACGACATGTTGTTACCAAAGTCGGCAACTCCTAGCATCAGGAA
>NW_024542613.1:0-3224 GCF_016758785.1 Suillus bovinus | reverse complement strand
CGTAACCTTGAGAATTAATGCATCTCAATAGTGAAAGGCATAGGCATTGTCCTTGGACCACACACAAGCTTTTAGAGAGGATCGCACATGAATTTACTTTCAAGAGTGCGACCTCTCGGTCCCTCTGGCTGTGTACCCGGATACGTTACAGCCAGAGAACCTCCGAGTCGAATGAGGAGATGATATTATTCGGGGTAAGCGCCTTACGCTGCTACGTTTCCGAATCATTGATATGCATCCACTAGACCCTCTGGGCATGAGCCCGCCAGACCTGCCACAATGTTTGTGGAGCATGATAAAAGCCTCAAACAATCGTGTCCAAATCTTCACTCTCGCAAAGGCTCACAGTATTCTGTCATGTTCACGCCATTTCCCTTGCTACTGGAATCCGCAAACACATAAATTAGCTTACTTATATTTTGTAGACGGAAGGAAAATTAAGACTGGCTGGAACAAAGCGTGCCATCCAACTCCCGAGTCCGTCTTGCAAAACGAAGTAAAACAATGCTCGGTATAGGAATGAATGCCCCAATAGCGCCTGTATATTTCTCAGTGCCTTGAACAGAAGAAATAATTAACAGATCACCTTTGTAACGTCATGGCAGCACAGATAATAATGCCCATGTGACCTGACGTGCTGAAGGTTGCCCATGCCAAAGACCATGGATTTCAGGGTCCGGAATCCAAGGTGCATGCGGTGCAGCAGCCAAAAGGCGGATCCGGCGCACATGTACAAAGAATACAGGAGCCCTATGAAACCAGATACAGTCAATGTCGAGATACGGATCATGGTTGCCAAACGACACACCCAAACTAGTAGCATCATGACAAGTGCATCGCATTCTACGCTCTCATCCCCCTTCCTTGAACTTTCATCGATCCATTTTGATTTAAGTTCTTCCAGGGCCTGTCCCTTCGTGAGGGGATTCTTCTTTCCCCACGATCGAAAAATGATGACTAGTTCCGGGCGAAGTCTATGTATAGGGCCGAGAGTATCCATTGGATCTGGCTGCGATGGGGCTGGCTTAGAAGGAGGCATGTAGACCTTCTTCCGGGGTACTTTTTTCTGACCTTTCTGTTTCTTCGGCTTTCTGATGTGTACCCGAAGTTGCTGAGGATTTTGTGTTCTTCGACATTTTAGGCTGTTTACATGTTAATAAGAGCCCCAGGATGTAGTGCTGGAGTGACAAGAGGGTCTTAGGAGAAATTGGAAGAAGACATGTAGTCATTCTTGCCACCCCAGTTGATGTAAGCACGTCAATGCATGACCAACAGGAAGACGGGTGAAGCCTGAGAAGTGCCAGATGGCGTATATTCAATTGTCGTGTACCTTGGAAGCGGTTTGGCACCTGGATTAGTGTCTCGTGAGTCCTTCATCAAGATTGTCGCTCTCTCTACTAAGATGGAATTCATGATTTTGTAGCATATTGCAGGGTTATATAACTGCAAACTGAATGGAAATCTGAGTCATTCAGACTAGGTTTTAGTGACTTATTTGTCAGGGGGAAACCAAACTTGAACATGAAGGTGAGACGTTGAGGAATTCAGGAAGAAAAAAGAGACAAAGTTCTTCGGTGCGAAGTTCGTACCAATCTGACATTTATATATAACTAACCAGTCTAAAGTTCACATGGGCCAGTCAGACATCTACATAGAATAAGTCAGCTAAAAGACAGTCCTAAGTTCGCATTGATAACGGCCAGTCTCACATCTATATACAGCAAGTGAGTCAAAAGCTCGGTCCAAAACTCACATCGGTCAGTGTGACATCTATATACAAGTCAGTCCAAAGGTCAGTCCAAAGTCGATGCCTAACATCCATATAGAGCAATTCAGTCCAAAGTTTATATGACCCGGTCTCATAATATAAATCCCCAAGACATGCCTGCGAAGGGATGTTCGGATAAAACTAGCTTGAAGGACAAAGCGTATATTGAGACATCCATCTATCAACATGATTACTAAGTGTGTCTTCTGTACATTGCTCTTGTTGTTAGTTTCACATGTTGTCTTACTCTACTTCCTTCATGATTTTGTCATTATTTGCATCCTTCCTTCACACGACTTCTGAAGAATTGGTGTTACAGGCTATATGAACTAGTCATGGCCATGCAACACTTGCAGTCCCTGCAATGCCCGCCCATCTGATCCACAGTTTTCTCAGGCCCCTCCAACTCAAATTTTCAGGCGGAGTCTCAACGTAGTAGAGAGTTATCGAGGTTGACTATACCCACCCCAGATAGACGCTCCCTTTGGCGATAACGCTGCCAGGTTGCATGGTCCCCACAGGTTGGCGATTACGTGGATCTTAAGCGAGGTAGCTCAGAGTATCTGATGACTCTGACTGGGATAGTCTGTCAACCCACAGGCATGTTGTCCGACACTCTCTTGGGCGATAATGCTGTCAGGTTGCATGGTCCCCACAGGTTGGCGATCATGTGGATCTTCAGTAGGGTAGCCCGGAGTATCTGATATTGCCGATGCGGAGTGGTCTCTCAGCCAAAATGCTTATTGTCGTCCTGAGCTAGACTCATGGCAGATTTTATATCCCTCCATTTTTTTTTGGCTTTTTGACATACTTTCAGGAAAGGCCACTGACACCGTCTGGACCTGCAAGAATATTTGCATCGCCATCAAGGATGCCAGTAAACTTTCTACTGCTCTATCAGGTTTTTTTCCTGACGCTTGCTATAGACAAATCTGAGTTGAGTCTTTTGGTCCATCTTAGTGTCATATTTTGATGACTGTCCATTTCTGACGTGCGGTTTTCCGAATGATGTTTTAGCATCCCCAGACCCTGACGATGTGATTCTGGGTGTCTTTGTGACTGTCACCCTCTGTTAGGAATGTGGCATGGGTATTGGGCTGTTCAGCACCGGAAATCTGAGGTGGACCTTGTGGCCGGCCAATGAATTTGGATGCGCGTTCTCCAGGTGGATGAAAGAGACTTGCCTGGCCATGAAACGCCTGACAGATCTGGTGACATAGTTTCAGCAGGCACATTGTACCTGGCACTCCGAGTTCTCAATTACGGTTACTGGGCTTCTTTTGATCACACCGGGCCCTTTCCCCTACATCCAGATTCAGTCAGGGATCTAGTACGCCTGTGACAATCCCATTCATGGTAATGCCTTGCTGATCGCCAGCAATGTCAGGCAAATATGCAAATACACATGCTACGACTTCATAGCTTCGACATTTCTCTCTATGGTGTTATACCTCAC
>NW_024542612.1:0-3244 GCF_016758785.1 Suillus bovinus | reverse complement strand
ACTTGTATTCTTGCATGCCTTTGCTTATTACATAGTTCGGACTTGCTTATCTCGCTACTAGTTTCGCCTATGGATTCTGGCCTCTCACAGAAGTAGGATATAATCTCGCTCGCTGGCTACTGATAGGGCACTTCACTTCCCTACTTCGAGTAGTAATTAGTAGAGTCACCTCGGTATAATTGTAAACTGCGCAATTGATCCTAGTTCATTCGGAACAATTGTCTGGCTAAACTGCTGCCAGTTCGCACTTTGTTTATCCTCAAGCCCCAATAGATTAGCATTGTTCCGGACTTCGGACGTTGCACAAAAGTCTTATACTGTTATTCGACACACCCGACATACCGACACATCGACACAACCGACATATATAGACCTTCGGACAGCTTTCACAAGCCTCAAAGGCATTGCGCTACTTCGGACAACACTTTCTAGCCTCGGACGACCTTCACATCGCATCAGACAAGTTTCTCAGTACTTCGGAAGTAGTCTCGGAACTACGGACGAGCATTGAAGAGGTTTTCTTCCAATATATTGTCTACTCTCTAACTGTGTAAGACTTCCCTTGCATTATCAAGGTAGTTTTTAGGTTGTCTCTTGGGACGAAGCATACTCGCATCCCTCAGGACTAGGGCACATTCAGTGGAGCCCAGACCAGATCTACTCTTTACACCAGTCAGCATGGCACCATCCCACACATTCACCAGTTCCTCAGTCCTACTATAAGTCAGTTCTGCTCCCATGTCCATTTGCTGGCTGCAGTCACATGTTCAAGAACAAGTCTGGCTTGACGAAGCACACCCGCACACAGCATTCAAGAGCATCTTGCAACTGCCAAATATTTCACCAAGCAGCACCTAGAGTTCGTTCACCTAGTCCTGAAGCAAGGTCTGACTATGACCATCTGGACTTGGGTGGGCCCAATCTTGATGCTGAATTTGAGCATCAAGAAGGCTTTGTGCCTAAGGATGGAAGTTGGGTAGAACTGGGACCACTTTTTCGAGTATTCCATCCCAGTCTCACCGGTGTAGAAAGCTGATTCCTGCTGCGCTCAGCAGAAATTGTACTACCTAGACAACAAATTTAGGTAGATCTTAGCACGACCTAGTCTGCTATACTTGCAGAGCAAGTGCGTTCGATCCTATAGGGGTAGCTGTTTGGTATTAGTTTAGATAGTTAGTTATCAATAATAGGAAGATAATCCGAAGCTAAGAACTACTTGTCCGAAGGGAAACTGTCAGGTCCAAAAATATTGGAGTCAGGTTGGGTGTTGGACTATGCGTCGGACTGTCAGGAATGTGTTGGTCGGTGAAGGAATGTGTTGGAAGTATGTCGGATTGTCGGTCAAATGAGTGTTGAATGTTTTGGAGAAAAAGAGTGGATAGATATTTCGCAATACAATCAAGTACTACTAATATCTAATGACTTCCATCCTACTACTGAGTAGGAAAAAGTAAGTAATGCAATAGGTAGGAAGTACTAGATATTAAATAGTGTCTATGTAGGATTTTGGAGTGCATTAGGCGAAAACAGTAGCACAAAATCGGGTCTGAATGTATGTAAATGTCACAACCCAATAACGAATTAACGCTGGGCAGAGACTAGGACTCAAACAAAGGTTATCGGACAAGAGGATAGTTGAGCAAGTACGTCTTGGATTGCTACAATGTAGATACAAGAGGTTTGAACTAAGGAACTATCGACCAAGACATGCTACCTATATACAACTATTGAAACGGAGATTGAATCTGAGTTACAACTACTAGCCAATCATAAAAAGAGAAAGGGAATCGTACCATAGAACATCGTAGAATATTAAAGAAGCATCACGTGACCATATCTTATCTTATCGTATCTAATCTAATCTATTCACAATCAAAGAACTCGTCTTCTTCATCAGTCACATCAAAGACACGTGTTGTGGGCGCTAGAGGTATTTCGGGAATGATAGATGCTTTCAAGGTAGGGTTAGGGTTTGATTTAGGCGCTGTGTGTTACGACTTGGATGGTATCTGTTGGCGACGCTCAAACAGAGCTTGTGTCGTCAACGGTCTGTGGATGTCCTTGGGCTAGCCCAAGGTTAGGGTCGTATTTGGTGTGTCTTCGGCAAATACGATTTGATGCCTATGTCCAAATCGGGTAGCTTATGTCACGCGGATGCGAGAGATAAGCTATATCGGCCTAGGCTTACCACCCGAAGGTTAATCGTAGGATCGTCGTTAATTAGAAGGACAGAAGTCCGACTAGTTAACAGGGGCTTTGCTCGTCGACGAAGTCGATGAGTAAAGGTCGAGATATAGGCTTATCTGCGAAGAGCAGATAAGAAGATAGAATATAGACTGCTGGCGAGGCAGAAGATCACTCTGGTGAGAGTAGGAGGTCAAGAACCAAGTAGATTCAAGTTAGGGAATATGGTACATGGTAGCGAGTTTATTAGAGGACAGGAAGCGTATTAGTGGGTGATAACTCGTACTACCGGGAGAGGCAATCGTAAAGGGTAAGACCATAATAGGAAGGCACGTTCGTCTGGGTAGAACGTGCTAGATAAGAAAGTGAGTCAAAGATCGAAATAAGAAGTGAAACGCGCAGGGGCACGATCGTGCAACTGCGGATCTAAGTATAAGTCGCATGTGCGACTGCGCATCGAGTCAGAGATCATAAAAGGGAAAAGGGCAAAGGGGATGCGTCGTGCATCATATCATAGGTTTCCGTCCGGACGGTAAGGGCAAGGGACTGTCCGCAGGATCAGTCAGGTGGTGAAACGGAGCATGGGTATGCTTCGTCAGCGAAAGGATCCGGCCAAATGTACTGGCTTTGCTGAAGCGACAGGTAGAGGGCGAAAGGGAATGCGAGGATGACGAGGATGACAAGGGTGAGGTCGGGGTAAGGGTATGATGCGAGGGCTGATACGAGGAGGATCAGGAGAAAAATGGTAGGGGCCCAAGCGTCTAGATGTTCTTGTAACACTGTGTATTGACGCTTAGGAAGATTCAAGAAAGAATAATGGTTTGTTAAAGGTACTCGTGACAGTAAAAGAGCATGTGTACTGCACCTTTTTGTAGATAACATGTAATAACACTGTCTGTAATGTTCAATAATGCGAAAACGAGTAAATACGCACCAGTGGGGGTAGATACGACTGGACAGAACATAGGGAGGACGAGTCCATGTGAAATGTTGGGTCTGAAACTTTCGGGTTGGGGTCGGGTGTCAGGATCGGGATTGGAATGTCAGGGATGCATCGGAC
>NW_024542611.1:0-3333 GCF_016758785.1 Suillus bovinus | reverse complement strand
CATTCAAGGCCGGCAAGCTGCAGAAAGCGCATCTTCGCGTACGTACATTATATTTTTTCTGTTCCACTTCAGTCGCATACATCCCATATCTAGGACATGCAACATAACAAGCCTACGCTATGCGGCTGTAGTCGATGTGGTTTTCCGAGAGGCTCTACTTCCCCAATGTCGAACAGCGATACTGCAGGACGTGTGCATGCTGGTTCAATCGTACCTGTCTAGAAGGTCTAAATTGTAAGGTGGACACACCTCCTCGGACAAATCTATCGCCCGCATTCCACAATGTCCACTTAGACAAAGAGTTCCTTGAGGCTCTGACGATGCCAATGTCGAGAGGGGGTCATTATGGGGTGGTCGGAAATTCATCGAGGTTTGTGGAAGGAAATTTGCTCTTGAAAGAGTCAAAGACGCTTGGAAGACTCCCAAATGGATGGAAGGACAGATTATGGCCGTGTGCGCCAAGGCTTGATACTGAAGACCCTGTCCATTATCGCTGCCCAGTATGTGAGAAAGCAGTGCTATGCTGAGCTTCGTTAATGGTTTGACCATACACATCCGTATTCCTCACATCCTCTGTGTCTGCACTTGTTTACCTGGTTAATAATTCAATCCAGTCTTTTACAACGGCAAAGTTGACATATGAGTTTTCTTTGGATGCCAGATACATGCTGTTCCTGCTTGTTACGAAAGCTTCGTGGTATAAGTTATACGTGCTTCTGACATTCATGCGGGGACGGATGGCACGTGGAAAATACGGTGTCCGTGCTGTGTTTAGGGCCGGAGTGGACAGATCGCAAAACCTCCAAGTTGAGACTGCCGTAACGGGAATAATAACTAACCGACTTTCCACGAAACTTAAGTTGGTGGCGTGTGAACATCACGTGCTGTCAAGTTCAAATAGAGTTTCGTCCGCTTTTTTCTTTCCTTTCTACCATCACCTTCTCGCTTGGTGTCGCTCCCTATGGGTGCCTCAATGTCGTGGACATTCACCAACAAGTATCCTACTTTCACAAGTACTACCAACCTGTTCGGTGGAGTCTAGTCCGCCGGCACAAACCGGATGCTCTGGATTCGCTTGCTTTGAAGAGCGAATCTTCTGCATGTTCCTCGATTACAAATTGCTTGTAGGATGCAAAGGAGCTATCACCTAGCTCGTTATCCTTCACGCAATTAGCTATATCTGTGTACAAAGATATACATTTACCTGTCTCCTAATGCCCTGCAAGGGTACGGATAAATACCGACGTTGCCCACTGAAAGCAGCCATGGAGAATTGATACGAGTGTCATCAAATAAGATAATGGATGAAGGGAAGTTTTGTTCGCATGTCAGATTGTTCGAGTTCTCCCCGAAATCGTGCAGAAGATGTATATTCTTCCAATGGTGTGCTCCACACAGCACGACATACAAGAAACGAGGAAAGTTCATCACGCAGCGTGATTGTTGCTGGTGATTGTATTTTTGATCTTCAGGTTAATCATCCATGTCTTCACTCATTCACTGCATGGTGGTGAATTTCAAGACTGTATGGATATGAACATGTATCTGCGCCCAATATGCCTGCACAAGCTTGATTACATTTTGTTACAGTACGGCCTGCACGACATGTCGTGGTCAATAGGACACATCGCCTGCCAAAGTGATGACGTCCATTCGCTGTTTGCCATCCCCGTCATGAAATATGAAATATGAATAATCAACATCTCCACGAGTCGCGATCTCTCGGGCGATGCACGCAACTACCATATAAGGCTACCATCATGCAGGATCTAGCATCTAGCAGTGTCTTCGGCACGAGATGCATATCTGACCTGTCTCATTTCTTGGAGCATTGCGTTGTTGGGTGAACACAGGACACTAACGGGTGACGGTGGACACTTTCCTCGTATGCATTCAATGTATGGCACATCGCTGATAGCATCGTCACTGTTATGATACAAAGATTGCGCATGGTAGTTCAAGCCTCATCCTTGATTTTTCGCATGGATAATATTGCCTCCGTGGTGACGTACTTTGATGGAAACAAGCTGCTTGTTTGCATTCATAGCTCTCTGGGCGATCAGATAATCCTGTGTTTTTGTCTATGTCGTGTTGCGGCGGTGGAGGTGCTACATGAGACTGATCATATTTGTATACTTGCTCTGAACTTGCAATGACCATTCACTGTGATTGGCTCCTAGAGAGTCTAAATCAGAAACGCCGAATCTCTATGATGTGTAGGAAATGTTTCATCTCGACTCTGTGTGGTCGACACTGGGGACCTGTTCAAGGCGATGTCTGGCTTCACTTGCCTGATAGTGCAGGTGTATGATATTAATTAATTAGTTTCATTGCATTACCCGAGAAAATGAAAGTATAGATGTATATATGATGGATTTACAGAACACTAGTGAGGGGAAGCTCCCCGTCTCGTGGATGGATGAGCGAAGAAGAGTCGGTGTGCTCTCCTGCAATGATTCAAATCTGCACCCGATTGTCTTGCATCATGTGTGCTAGAAGCTTAAATCCACATTCATAGGCGTCATCTGCACCAGGCTGAGATCCGCGTAGCTTGCACAAATATAGAACAACCGGGTTCAAAACGCTGTCTCTACTCTTGTCCTGAGCAATAGTTCGGTCAGTAGTGTCAGGTGAATATAATTTGTGCCATCCTGAGATATTTACCCAGATACTAGCCTGCAATGTATTGCGCACTGAATTCTTATCTTTACTAGCGAGAGTGGACAATTCGAGGAGAACGCAATGAGCCTGGTCGGCGCATGCACACCACACGTAATCAGCATAGTCAAAAGGAGCAATGCAGTAGAACTGACCAATGGCGGAAGCGTGAGCTTGTTGCTATCTGTCGCAATTTTGCACTGCTTTGCGATGTCAGCCAGCCACAAGTCAATGGACATCAATGATAATGCTCCTGGAAGAACATCGTCAGGCAGGCTTGCCGTACACATTAGGGACGCAATAACGTTGGCAACCTTCAACATTTCATCATGATGTGATTGTATGTGCTTGCTGATGAAGTCATCCCTCTGTGGATCGAGGAGAAATGCACGGACCTATATGATGAATTCGTCTGAGACTCATCAAATATGCTTGGATGACTTACATGGTGTTTGATGTTTCTTTTGTCCTTATGAACCTCGGACACAAGGTCTTCGACTGTGTATTTGTGCAATTGTGGAGATGTGTTCCCTGCCTTCCTTCTGGGTATAAGTTGTTTTTTCGCAAATACAACTGGTCTTCCAGCCACAGATGGGGATCTATTCCTACCCTTTCTCTGAGGTTTGTTTGTTGAATTTGAATTTTTCATACGCCCTCGTGATCCTTAATAGTAAT
>NW_024542610.1:0-3404 GCF_016758785.1 Suillus bovinus | reverse complement strand
CTCGAAAGTTTCGGACCTGACATTTTCGCATCGGACTCGTCCTCCCTATGCCCTGTCCAGTTGTATCTATCCCCACTGATGCATATTTACTCTCATTTTCGCATTATTGAATATTACAGACAGCGTTATTACATGTTATCTACAAAAGGTGCAGTACACATGCGCCACTGTTTTCGCCTAATGCACTCTGAAATTCTACATAGACACTATTTAATATCTAGTACTTCCTACCTATTGCATTACTTACTTTTCCCTACTCAGTAGTAGGATGGAAGTCATTGGATATTAGTAGTACTTGATTGTATTGCAAAATATCTATCCACTCTTTTTCTTTGAAACATTCTGACACATCCGACACTCATTTGACCAACAACCCGACACACTTCCGACACATTCCTTTACCGTTCGATGCATTCCCGACAGTCCGATGCATAGTCATGACTAGGTGCTGTAATGATGAGAGCGGTCATTTCTGAAGGTGTTGAAGGAGTGTTGGAAGCGGATGGAGATGACATGGACGGTGAGGGCATAGGCTTCGCCTCAGTTACCACAGCTGCGACATCCTTCCTTTTTCCTCCTCCTCCTCGTTGCTGACTGCTCCAGGGTGCTTTTCCTTCCATTCCCCCTCCAGATTGCATGCAGTGATCGCGATCATGTGTCATGGACTGCAGTAGTCCAGTGCAGGCTGGGTTGTCACAAGGCACCCCCTTGGGTTTGTGCTTGTGTATCCACACGCCATTGGAGGGGTTGACTTTGCGTTCAGTCGAGGTAGGAGTTACAACGTTGGTGTATTCTGATCCTGGTCCGGTGCGTGCCATCTTTAGCTGTCCACATTGACGATTAGCTTCTTCAGCGAATGCTGTTGCAACATCTTCGAACGAGACTTGTAGGGGAGTGATGGACTTGGCAGAAGTGGAGAATGAGGGAGCCTTGTATAACCCAAGAGTAAGACTTCGACCCACTGGGGGGTTTCAGGTAGCCCATGTAAGAGCATCCAGACAGCTTCTGGGTCCGAAATGGCGACTTCCATCTCTGTGAATCTTCGACGTGCACCCACTCTTTGATGGAAGAAAGTTCGGTGCTCGTAGGCTGTCCTGGCGTAGCGATCTTGGGCATCACACTGGCGAATTCTATGACATCGTCAGGGTCAGTGCCATTGCTACACAGTGGTTGCATATTCCTTCACTGGCTAGGGCCAATTCTACAGTCCTGCGCCATGCCGGGTAAACGTCCAAGCCAGTGAGCTTGATGATATGATCATATTTTTTCATAGTAGAGAAATGATAGATGCGGGTTCGTCCGTTAGATGAATTTGAGATTAGTTAGCATGCATGTGGGTCAGAGATCCTTTAGAGCTCAGGGCTCATAACCTGTAGACACTAGTAGATCTAGCGGAGAACACGTTCAGTATGTCGTGGAAACAATACTGACATGCATAAGTACCTAGCGGAGAACACACTAGTGTGATACATCAGTACTCAAGAAGAATGGACATAGGAGTATCTACTCACCTCAGTATGTCATGGAAACAATACTGAGGTGACTGCAAGATGGAGCAAGACTTTGTACTGTCTGATAATGATTATGTAACAAGCTCAGGGAAAAGTGGAGCAGAGGTGTTTGTATGGTTGAGAAGGTAGAGCAAAGGCATTTGTATGGTCAAGAAGACAGAGAAGTGCCAAGCGACAATGAAGCAGGCTATAAGACAGTTTTGAGTCAAGTTGCCTTTACGATCGCGAGTTGCATCGCGATCCTTGCCACTAGGGCGGCATGCAATATGAGTACCATCTATGGCGCCGGCAGCATTGGCAAAGTATGAGTAGAATTTCGGGTTTCAAAGGACTTTGAGAGGCATTGGACTGTCTGCGCTGGGTAGCTGGACATACAATGAATAAATCGGGGGGGAGGAAAATGCATTGAGAATATGTTTGAAATACGTTCAAAACAATAAGCAAATGTATGACACTAAGGGATAACATATTTTGCTATTGTGTCATTGGAGCATTGAAAGCATTCACCAAGATGGCGAACAGAGAGTCCTGTGACAGATGCATACAAGAAGATGGCAAGCTGCTCCTCAAGTGTGACATGTTTTGAATTTCTGCACCCTGAATCGTGAAGTATATTCAATAGTACAATAGAATACATGATGCTGCATGCCAAGTTCGCATCGTATGTGGTCTGGATGTCGTGCGAGGAGTTCGTTGACCCATGCCATTACAGACAAGGCTGAAGTATAATAGGGTTGCTTGTTGTAGTGAGTTTGCGAGTGACCTTGGAGTACCTGCCCAGCAGCATCAGCAATAGCCATTGCTACACGAGCAGCACCATGGAACATCTTGTCTATCCAGTGCAGCTCATTTATGTCCAGTCGGTCGGAGTCTACCGCATCAGCACAATTGGAATCTTCATCCGCACTGTCTTCGATGTCGACATCATCTTTGTCTAGTGGGTCTAGTAGATCAAATTTGGCATTGAGGTCGTTAGGATGCATTGTGTTGTACAATAGGCTCAGCGACCACTATCATATTGTATCAGCATGATCAGCGTGACATTATTTTTGGTCTCGGACTATTTGGTCTTGTATGGGCTACGTTGGAATTTCAAAGTTGGTTGGCGAAAATGATGTCCGAACAGACTCTTAGGCCACTATCGAGAAACTCAGAACTTGTGTTTTTGAAACTTTGGATGGCTGTATATCAAGGTTTACAAGCTTAGTAATATCAAGCTCTATGTGTGGGATTTTCCTTATGCACACCTCCTGACTTGCACTAGTTTTAATTCTAACCAAATCTCAAGACCTCACTGTAGGATACCAGTTTGACTCATATCACAATAGCAAGCTTACATAATAATACACTCATATATCACACCATGTCTGAACTGATTCCAGTGACTCCATTCTAATTCCAAATTGCAAAATATGAGAGGTTGATTTCAAAAAGTCTGACATTTGTATATTTGTGCAACATAGGGGTTGATTTCACGCAAATCTGACATTTGCATATTTGCGCAATATGAGGGGTCGATTTTGCGCAAATCTGACACTTGCATATTTGCGCAATATGAGGGGTCAAGTTTGCACAAATCTGACATTTGCATATTTGCGCAATATGGGGGGTCCATTTCACGCAAATCTGACATTTGCATATTTGCGCAATATGAAGGGTCCATGTCACGCAAATCTGACATTTGTATTTTTGCAAAATATTTTCAAAAAGTCTGACATTTGTATATTTGTGCAACATAGGGGTTGATTTCACGCAAATCTGACATGTGCATATTTGCGCAATATGAGGGGTCCATTTCACGCAAATCTGACATGTGCATATTTGCGCAATATGGGGGGGTCCATTTCACGCAAATCTGACATGTGCATATTTGCCCAATATGGGGGGGTCCAT
>NW_024542609.1:0-3459 GCF_016758785.1 Suillus bovinus | reverse complement strand
TTGAGGCAGAATGACTTTGTTTTGTCCAGCCAGCTTTATCATACAGAAAGATTTGATGGTTGACATGCTTTAGATAGGTTCCGTCACAAGCTGTCTATCGACGCCTGTCTGGTCAAAGCTCTAGATGGCATTACCCCCTACATATATATAGTACACGACAAGCTTACTAAGTGATACTCTGTCAGGAATGTGACACAACCTGCGGTGCCACACAATGTTTCATCAATAGAAGTCATGATACCTCGCACAAAAATTATCTGGATGTCCAGACTTTGCTTGCCAGCCAGTGATACTGTTGTGACTGTCACCCTGTCACAGGCATCTTTGGATGGATTGCAGACTTCTCATGCCCTCTGCCATACCATTATCAATCAACTCACACCTGGACAGATTGTAAGTACTTGGGTGTTGGATTTCCTGTCTGGTATCAAGTTGAAATGCAGATTGCTTAACGCCAGATCTACATAATGGCCCACCTTAAGATTCTGGTAGTACCGGACCCGGGGCGGAAGAAAACCCAGTTGCAACTGCAACAAAAAACATATACCGATTGGGTGTTAACCTCTCTGCCTAACCAGGAGGCCGAATATCTGTTGAAGCATGTGGACCTTGATGGCTTGATCTTTGCGGCTACACCCCAGCAGTCACATGGCAAAGAGGTTCCTGCAGGACACCAGATGGTGTATATCAATGAAGTGGTAAGTAAACAACAATGGTACTCATGATGTGTGTCATGATCCTGACTCCAATTATCATGTGTAGCTATTGATGTGGCACACAATTGATATGTCGCCTAAAAACTCCATGCAGGCATGCTACATGGATTTTCAAACATTCACTGAAATCATTCACATGCGCCTGGATAAGCTTCAGATTGCCATGCAAAGTTTTGCTGCTGTATGGGGAGGTCTGGATTTGACCAAAAATTACAGGTGAATCCTTCACTTAGATGGAGTTGGATGGGCTGATCCAAGATCTTGGTGAAAGACAGGGAGGCCCCAGTTTTGTTCCGCCCTTCCAGTTCTTCAATGGATCAAACAAATTCAACTTTACATTGCACATTTGAGAAATACATATGGGCATTGCGCAGGTTGGAAGGTGTGCTTCCATTGTGGCCAGGCACCTTGGAGTGCCGTGTTGCATCCCATGATCACAATGCTATTATGCTATTGGATTCCATCGCCCAGGACATCACCAAATCTTATCGTCCCTCAACACAATTAATCATTCCAGGAACAAGGCCCAATCCCAGTGATCCCAAACACATGGTTGTTAAACGCGAAGCCAGCGCCTCAAGACAATCCATCAAATACCCTTGGAATCAAAAGATGTTTGATGAGGCAGAGAAACTTGGAGAATATCGATTATTCATGCAACCGTATGTCCCGGAGTGGGACAAGGTAGGCCAGTGGCGTTGTCTCATGGTTAATCAGGTCATTTTCTGTATCTTCAATCACCCTGGATCTTCCACGCTGGCCAATCGCAATGCCCCTGTCTTGGCCCACAATCTACGGGAGGATGGATGGAGTTTAGAGGAATTGTGCCTGTAGGAGTTTGCGCTCCCATCTTTATTTGTCGCATTGACTCCATTGTTCAGGCTCAGAAAAAACAATCCGTATCAATGCAATTACATGATTCGTGAGGGCGGAACACGAGCAGAAATTTCCAAGGCTCAGATAGAAATGCAGGAGTTTTTGGTGACCACGCTTGCGGCGTTCATCCAAGGAGAAGAACAGATGTTGGGTCATCAGGGCCTTGAGAACAGATTGCGGCAATCATCCTTGAGGGTTTCGGCACGGGTGGATCTCTCGGTCATCACTGATCCTGAAAGCCAGAAACTCCATTATTTCGTAAGCGGTATCGCGCGAGGCCCAGGCATGATGTTGTATGGCTCAGTCGATCCCCACACCATCCGGAGATATGCACTAGAGTTTGCACATCCTTTTGAACACTGGATTGGTCTACGTGATTCGCGGCCGTCATCAAGATGAGTGTAGATAGAATCCACTGTCTAGTTTATTTCTATTTGACCTCTACACGCCTCTCTAGAATACATCATAATGCCCTGAGTTCCATGTCCATGTATTTAAGGACCATTAGCATTGATATTTTGGACCCTTTGGTTGAACATCCTGCATAATCCTTCCAATGACTTCAGCACTTTGACTGCATGGATCTTCAATCGGTAATTTGCGTGCCTCACTTGCATTACCTCCATTGCAGAAAAAGGCAGATTATGTTTGGGACACATCTGGCATGAATCTAGACATTCGCACCACATTCATCGCACATAACACTCACATCACAGCAGCGCCAGGATTTCATACCAACCTCTCATTATCACTACATCCCAGATTGCTTACCTGTGCCGATGGTTGTTTTCAGGAGCATGATTTGTCACAAAGAGTGGCACCTAAAACTTGTGGCATCACGCACATATAAAGAAGGATGTTCAGCAGGCTCTGTGGTCAATTTCTGATGAGATCATCCATTGAGGACCCAAGATCAATTCAATCTTATCGTTTGCAAGATTACACACCTTGAGAAGATGTTGATCTAATTTATGGACAAACAAGGACATCCGTCAAACGGGCTTTGCCTGTGAAAACTGGATTAGGGTATCTTCAGTGATGATCAGCAAGTCGTGAAGTATATCTGCCTTGATTCCACACGCAATGCAAGTTAGATGCAGTCTGTAGTCGACGAGGCAAGGAGCTCTCAGCTGTTCAAGCTGGTCACAGTAAAATTTCAATGCCAGATCTGCAGATATGGTTTGTCGTAGCCAAGAGACTTGTATGGGAATAAGTATGATCTTCAGACAGAGATGAAAGGGTGCATGGTGATCTCCTGCAGGGGCCGTCTGAGTGTGTTCTGCTCCTTCTCTTCGTAGATTCAACAGATAGGGGGCCATAATCGAGTTTAATTCAAACTGTTCTTAGAATAGGGCCATCTGCTTCGGATGAACAAAAATACTGCTGACGCAGATCTGCAGAACAAGACAGGCGTTGGGTAGTAGCGTAACACTACTACTTGGACTTTCATGGCAAATCAGTAAATAGAACCGTAACCTTGAGAATTAATGCATCTCAATAGTGAAAGGCATAGGCATTGTCCTTGGACCACACACAAGCTTTTAGAGAGGATCGCACATGAATTTACTTTCAAGAGTGCGACCTCTCGGTCCCTCTGGCTGTGTACCCGGATACGTTACAGCCAGAGAACCTCCGAGTCGAATGAGGAGATGATATTATTCGGGGTAAGCGCCTTACGCTGCTACGTTTCCGAATCATTGATATGCATCCACTAGACCCTCTGGGCATGAGCCCGCCAGACCTGCCACAATGTTTGTGGAGCATGATAAAAGCCTCAAACAATCGTGTCCAAATCTTCACTCTCGCAAAGGCTCACAGTATTCTGTCATGTTCACGCCATTTCCCTTGCTACTGGAATCCGCAAACA
>NW_024542608.1:0-3532 GCF_016758785.1 Suillus bovinus | reverse complement strand
ATGGATACTCCGTCCGTCAATCATCACATGCGGAAACGGGCATATAGTTATTTGAATTCTGGCTTCTGAAGTTGATGTTCTTTTCTTATTCCTCAGTACAGCCAAAATCATCCACCCCACGGTACTGTAAGCTAATTCGGACGAGTCATATATAACATTCACTTGTCTTTGCGCGCTCTCTTCAACGATGTGTAAACATTGTTGCTTCCATTACCTGCGAAATATACCCTATTATACATTTTGTCTTGTGTGCTAACTGAGTAGTGCGATACAAGTCTAGGAGCAGCAATTACTATAAGACTCGCTCAACTTTGGCGGGCTACTTTCCCTCAAAACTGTTCATGACATTGTTTACTCAGCACAGATTGTTCCGCTAGTCCTGGTTAGTGATTTTGATTTTCAGCGCTTAGTGCAACAGTATCAGGCTACTATCAGCGTCTATCACGCCGATTCTAACCGTTGACAGTGGAAATACATGTGCAGCAGGACCTGAACCCTGAACCCTGGACCCGAGTCTCTCTCTCAGCCGAACTCCATCCGCAGTTTCCATAACCCCCATCTTCCTCTTTCACTCATTTCGTCCACCACTCAGTCTGTCCTCAATCCTCATCATTTCACTCCATCGCACTGCCATGTCTGGTAGCTCAGAAACCCGATATATCAGACTTGAAGGCGAGTTCATCTGTGTTACCCTCTTATCTGTTCATGATCCTCACACTCTATCTACAGTCATCAGCGGAAAGAATCTTCAAGTCCCTTCTGGGCGCATTCCCGCTGGAATTTACATATCCGTCAAGGTCGACTCAAGGAGATGCTGGAAATTGGCCATCAGTGTCTTATCATCTGGTGAATCTGTAGCTTGGGGGAATACTGTAACTCTGTAAAGTCCATGGTGCCTTTCTAGCCTGATCCGAGAATTGATTTTTTTTTGTTTATAGATCATCACACACCTCACCTACATTGTCATTGGCGATCAGGGCATCCTATGAGCTTGGTCGAATGCTAGGCAGTGGAGAGGTCATTGGAGAACTTGAAATGTCGTGGGATGACCTACTTGACTATGGAGATGAGCCATTCGGTGAGAGATTCGCTTCTCATTCATACACGTGTACTAACTTCTTGTAGATCTACCCTTCCCACCCATGCCCGAGTCCAACCTTCCATCGCACTGAAGGTTGCCGTTGTACATACTTGCGACGATCAAAATGGTGCACTGTCTGATGTGAGTAACGCTGGCCCCCGTTGTTAGCTTTTGCTGACAGAACACCTACTGCAGTCCCTTGTAGATTGCAAGATTGTTCGAGATACGGATGCGGGCCCGCGACTTGCCGAATATGTTAGACACAAAGGGCCTCTTACCTGAATGGTGCGATGTGGTATTTTCAGTTGGTTCTGGACCAGTGTCCGTTCAGCCATCCAGACCACGTAACGGCTCTCACCAACCTTGCATATGCGCGCCTTCAAGGCTATATTCGCAGCATCACCGAGACATCAACTCCACCATATGTCTCTTCCGTGATGCGCTTGCATTGCGTCCGCAGTGCCATCCGGACCATCCCTTATCTCTATACAATCTCATTGAAGCACTGACTTGGCGCCACAACAAGAAAGGTACTGCTGCCGATATTAGCGAAGCCGCCCAACTCTATCATGAGCTACTCCCTCTCTGTCCAGAAGGCACCTACCTTCGTAGCATTGCGGCAGGGGAGAATGGTGTCGACTATGTAATCAACGGATGCAACAATCTTCCAACAGATGCATCTGATGAAGGCATCCACCTTCGAAGAGTCGTCCTCGAGCTCTGCCCTTCAGGCCATCAACTTCGTCCCAGTGCCCTTGACGAGCTTGCACAAGCAGTTGACGCACGCTTTGATCAGCATGGCAGTACCGATGATGTTGACACCAGCATACAACTTTGTTGTGAAGCTGTGTCTCTGTGCCCCGAGGGACATGTTGGCCGTGATGCCTACCTGAACAACTTGGCCACCTTCCTCATGTCCCGTTTCAATCACCAAGGAAAACCTAACAACCTGGATGAGAGCATCTCTTTGCACGAAGAAGTGCTGCGCCTGTGCCCTGTTGGGCACATATATCGTGATTGCACATTGGACAACCTAGGGGGCGCCCTCCTCACCCGTTTCAGAAAATGCAACAATATCGATGACATCACTTGAGCTAGCAGCCTCTATCGCGAGGCACTGAAGTTGCGCCCACTTGGGCATCCATATCGAGACACCACGCTTAGCAACCTTGCCCTCGCCCTGCAAACCAGATATGACAATTCTCATGTTGGCGAGGAAATTAACGATGCCATTGACCAGTATCGCGAATGTCTTCGATTACAGCAGCTTGACCATCCAACGCACCATAGAACTCTTTTCAATTTGAGCTCGGCGCTCTGCTCTTGTTTCATGCAAACCCAGAAGAACAAGGATGTCGAGGAGGCCATCACTCTTTGTCAAGAGTCATTGGCAGGTCTGTCTTCACTGCACCCGGACAGGTATTTCAGCTACATGTGGCTGCAGGAAGCCTATTTGTCTCGTTATCGGATTCTACACGATGCTGTTGATTTGTCGCTTGCAGTGGAGAACTTCAGACTTGCATCGCGGCACCCCACTCAAGGATTCCCGGGCCGCATTATTACAACATACAATTGGACTGTTGCAGCGGAGAAACATGGTCATGGATCCGCAATTGAGGCCTACTCCACATTTTTCGAGCTCATGGATGCTCATTTGGCAATGCGATCTCTGGCAATTTCATGGCGCGAAGCTGCTGCTGCCTTCAAAGATATCAGATCACTGCCAGTAGATGCAGCATCATCCGCCATGACAACCCACGGCAGGCAGTCGAGCTTCGCAGAGCAGGGTCGCGGCCAACAGTGGTCACTAGCATCTCGACTCAGGACTCCAGTTGAAGAACTTGAGTCAGCAAATCCGACACTAGCGCACAATTATATAGAGCTAAGCAAGCGCGTTTCCAATGCAGCCCAGAGTTCAGCGACTATCGCCGACAGCGCTGCCGCTGATCGGGCAGCAACAGAGTATAGGAGACTTACAAGGCAATGGGAAGGTGCGGTAGCTGAGATACGTGATCTTCGGGCGTTTTCGCGGTTCCTACTCCCACCTTTGTACGAAGACCTGCAAGCGGCAGCGCGTCAGGGCCCGGTCATCATCCTCATTGCTAGTCAGTACTCGTGCAGCACCATCATTGTGCCGACATCAGGAGGCCCCATCATGTTCCCTTGCCTTCCGTCACTCTCGTGGATCTGACCAATCTCAAGGATCGCTTCGCCAGAGCAATAACACGCATCCACCCTGGGCCAAAAGTGCCGCGGAACGATCTAATAGTCCTCTTGCGGACAGTATGGGACGAGATTATGCTGCCCATTGTCAACGTCCTCCAGCGTGTTTTGAAATTAAAATTTCTCTCTCGAATTTGGCTGTGTCCAACTGCAGCTTTCACGTCTATTCCTCTCCATGCAGCTCATCCATTTGAATGAATCCAGATCGTTCTAGGGAGCCATGCTTGG
>NW_024542607.1:2500-3776 GCF_016758785.1 Suillus bovinus | reverse complement strand
AAAACCTACACACCGCAACAGACTTGAAATCTGAAACCAAGCAGGCTTGAAACCTGCTGGACGTCATTTTTCATGATCAAAGTCTATTCAAAATCGCCAAAATTGCGGATCTCTTATATTTTGATGACTTTTCCTAATGAAAGTCTATTGAAAATTCCCAAATTTGCGCATTTCTTATCTTTTGGCCACTTTTTGTAATGAAAGTCTATACAAAACCCCCAACATTGCATACACATCATGACTGGTGCTGTCCAAGTGGTTCACAACAGACTGAAAATCTGTGGGTTCAAAACCCGCATACCACTACAGACTCAAAATCTGTGGGTTCAAAACCTGCGCACCACGACAGACTTGAAATCTGAAAGAGCAGGATTGAAACCTGCTTGATGTCATTTTTGTAATCAAAGTCTATTCAAAATTGCCAAAATTGCAGACTTCTTATCTTATGACGACTTTTCCTAATGAAAGTCTATGCAAAATCGCAACATTTGCATGCAGATCATAACCGGTGTTGTCCAAGTGGTTGTCATAACAGACTCAAAATCTGTGGGTTCAAAACCTGCGTACCGCTACAGACTCAAAATCTGTAGGTTCAAAACCTGCGCACCGCAACAGAATCGAAATCTGCAAGAGCAGGCTTGAAACCTGCTCGAGGTCATTTTTTGTAATCAAAGTCAATTCAAAATCACTAAAATTGCCGACTTCTTATCTTATGACGACTTTTCCTAATGAAAGTCTATGCAAAATCGCAACATTTGCATGCAGATCATAACCGGTGTTGTCCAAGTGGTTCTCAACAGACTGAAAATCTGTGGGTTCAAAACCCGCATACCACTACAGACTCAAAATCTGTGGGTTCAAAACCTGCGCACCACAACAGACTTGAAATCTGAAACCGAGCAGGCTTGAAACCTGTTACATGTCATTTTTCCTAATCAAAGTCTATACAAAATCGCCAAAATTGCGGATTTCTCATCTTTTGACGACTTTTCCTAATGAAAGTCTACACAAAGCCCCCACAATTACACACACATCATAACTGGTGTTGTCCAAGTGGTTCACTACAGAATCAAAATCTGTGGGTTCAAAACCCGCATACCACTACAGACTCAAAATCTGTAGGTTCAAAACCTGCGCACCACAACAGACTTGAAATCTGAAACCGAGCAGGCTTGAAACCTGCTTGATGTCTTTTTTCTAATCAAAGTCTATTGAAAATCGCAAAATTTGCACATTGCTTATCTTTTGACCACTTTTCCTAATCAGAGTCTATTCA
>NW_024542606.1:0-3869 GCF_016758785.1 Suillus bovinus | reverse complement strand
CGCTTATCTTCTCCCTCGTCTTTTTTTCTTTTTCTTTCCTTCTTCTCCCTTCGCCCTCGCCCCTTCCCCCTTCTTGCCTTTGAAGCGCTTTCCTTCGCTCCCCTTCGAGATCCTCCCTAAGGAGGACCCAAAGAGAAGCGTCGGTTCCTCCCTATTAAGGGTGGACGCGCCTCTCCAGCATGCGCCCTTACCGCGAGGCCAAGAGATGGCAGGCCTCGCGGTCTACAGCCTTGCCAAAGGGCTGGTTTCATAGATGAGGTCCGACGCATAGACCTCATCCGAGCGCATATAAGCGCAGCAAACCCATCGTAATTCCATCCATCAGCCTCGTACCCTATCGAAAGCTTATCAAAACCCTCAAAAACGCGTCCATTAGCTCCATTTCGCTAATAAAAGTATGCCAAAACCCTCAAAAACGCGCCCATTAGCGTTGTTTCCATTGTTGCCATGCACCACTCCCATATAGTAGCTGTGTTGTTTGTCCGTGATATGCCTGGAGCGCAGTAGGCGTGCGAAACTATGTCCACTATATCGCGTTTTTGAGCATTTTTGGACACTGAAAAATTCAGCCTCCTGAAATCCTTGATTTTTGCGTCCACATTAGGAAAATCTAAAATGGTCAAATTGCGGACACAACACTTTCCTAGTGTCCACTATATCAAAACACTACACTTTCCTATACAAATGTCAAAATTGCGGACACTACACTTTCCTAATGAAAGTCTATACAAAATCGCCAAAATTGCGCATTTCTTATCTTTTCTCATCTTTCTCTAATGAAAGTCTATATGAAATCCCAAACTTTTCGCATTTCTTATCTTTTGGTCATCTTTCCTAATGAAAGTCTATATGAAATTGGAAAATTTTCGCATTTCTTACCTTTTCTTGACATTTCCTAATAAAAGTCTATACAAAATCGCAAAATTTGGGCTTTTCATATCTTTTGGTCATCTTTCCTAATGAAAGTCTATATGAAATCGCAAAATTTGGGCTTTTCTTATCTTTTGACAACTTTTCATAATGAAAGTCTATACAAAATCGCAAAATTTTCGCATTTCTTATCTTTTCTTGACATTTTATAATGAAAGTCTATATAAAATCGCAAAATTTGGGCATTTCTTATCTTTTCTTACCTTTTTCTAATGAAAGTCTATGCAAAATCGCAAGATTTGGGCTTTTCTTATCTTCTGATCAATTTTCCTAATGAAAGTCCATGTAAAATCGCAAAATTTGGGCTTTTCTTATCTTTTGGTCATCTTTCCTAATGAAAGTCTATGCAAAATCGCAAAATTTGGGCATTTCTTATCTTCTGGTCATCTTTCCTAATGAAAGTCCATGTAAAATCGCAAAATTTGGGCTTTTCTTATCTTTTGGTCATCTTTCCTAATGAAAGTCTACATAAAATCGCAAAATTTGGGCTTTTCATATCTTTTGGTCATCTTTCCTAATGAAAGTCTACATAAAATCGCAAAATTTGGGCTTTTCTTATCTTTTCTTAACATTTCTCAATGAAAGTCTATATAAAATCCCCAAAATTGCGGATTTCTTATCATTTCCTAATCAAAGTCTATACATAATCACACGATTTGGGTGCACATCATAACTGGTGTTGTCCAAGTGGTTCTCAACAGACTGAAAATCTGTGGGTTCAAAACCCGCAAACCACTACAGACTCAAAATCTGTGGGTTCAAAACCTTCACACCACGACAGACTTGAAATCTGAAACTGAGCAGGCTTGAAACCTGTTACATGTCATTTTTCCTAATTAAAGTCTATACAAAATCGCCAAAATTGCGGATCTCTTATCTTTTGACGACTTTTCCTAATAAAAGTCTATTGAAAATCGCAAGCTTTGTGTCCACATCATAACTGGTGTTGTCCAAGTGGTTCACTACAGAATCAAAATCTGTGGGTTCAAAACCCGCAAACCACTACAGACTCAAAATCTGTGGGTTCAAAACCTGCACACCACGACAGACTTGAAATCTGAAACCAAGCAGGCTTAAAACCTGGTTAATGTTGTTTTTCTTAATCAAAGTCTAAACAAAATCGCCCAACTTGCAGATCTCTTATCTTTTGACGACTTTTCCTAATGAAAGTCTATCCAAATTCGCCAAAATTGCGTACACATCATAACCGGTGTTGTCCAAGTGGTTCACAACAGAATCAAAATCTGTGGGTTCAAAACCCGCATACCGCAACAGACTCAAAATCTGTGGGTTCAAAACCTACACACCGCAACAGACTTGAAATCTGAAACCAAGCAGGCTTGAAACCTGCTGGACGTCATTTTTCATGATCAAAGTCTATTCAAAATCGCCAAAATTGCGGATCTCTTATATTTTGATGACTTTTCCTAATGAAAGTCTATTGAAAATTCCCAAATTTGCGCATTTCTTATCTTTTGGCCACTTTTTGTAATGAAAGTCTATACAAAACCCCCAACATTGCATACACATCATGACTGGTGCTGTCCAAGTGGTTCACAACAGACTGAAAATCTGTGGGTTCAAAACCCGCATACCACTACAGACTCAAAATCTGTGGGTTCAAAACCTGCGCACCACGACAGACTTGAAATCTGAAAGAGCAGGATTGAAACCTGCTTGATGTCATTTTTGTAATCAAAGTCTATTCAAAATTGCCAAAATTGCAGACTTCTTATCTTATGACGACTTTTCCTAATGAAAGTCTATGCAAAATCGCAACATTTGCATGCAGATCATAACCGGTGTTGTCCAAGTGGTTGTCATAACAGACTCAAAATCTGTGGGTTCAAAACCTGCGTACCGCTACAGACTCAAAATCTGTAGGTTCAAAACCTGCGCACCGCAACAGAATCGAAATCTGCAAGAGCAGGCTTGAAACCTGCTCGAGGTCATTTTTTGTAATCAAAGTCAATTCAAAATCACTAAAATTGCCGACTTCTTATCTTATGACGACTTTTCCTAATGAAAGTCTATGCAAAATCGCAACATTTGCATGCAGATCATAACCGGTGTTGTCCAAGTGGTTCTCAACAGACTGAAAATCTGTGGGTTCAAAACCCGCATACCACTACAGACTCAAAATCTGTGGGTTCAAAACCTGCGCACCACAACAGACTTGAAATCTGAAACCGAGCAGGCTTGAAACCTGTTACATGTCATTTTTCCTAATCAAAGTCTATACAAAATCGCCAAAATTGCGGATTTCTCATCTTTTGACGACTTTTCCTAATGAAAGTCTACACAAAGCCCCCACAATTACACACACATCATAACTGGTGTTGTCCAAGTGGTTCACTACAGAATCAAAATCTGTGGGTTCAAAACCCGCATACCACTACAGACTCAAAATCTGTAGGTTCAAAACCTGCGCACCACAACAGACTTGAAATCTGAAACCGAGCAGGCTTGAAACCTGCTTGATGTCTTTTTTCTAATCAAAGTCTATTGAAAATCGCAAAATTTGCACATTGCTTATCTTTTGACCACTTTTCCTAATCAGAGTCTATTCAAAATCACCAAATTTGCGCATTCCTCGTCTTTTGACCACTTTTCATTATGAAAGGCCTATCCAAAATCATCAAATTTGCGTGTCTCTTATCTTCCAAGCGACTTTCCTGATCAAAGTCACTCATTTGCGATATGGCTGAGTGCCCATATGATCCCTTTTTCTTTCTATATGATATCCACGGCCATAGGACTTTGAAAGCACCGCATCCCGTCTGATCTGCGCAGTTAACCAAGTGCCGCCTAGTTAGTACCATGGTGGGGGACCACACGGGAATCCTAGGTGCTGTGGTTTTTTCTCAATCAACTTCGCATTTTTGCATCTATTCAATAGACTTTTTCCTTGACTTTTTCTCAATCAACTTCGCATTTTT